>NC_050188.1:12890553-12918053 GCF_008315115.2 Sander lucioperca | reverse complement strand
GGCCCTGATTAATCCCGTTCCAGATCTGCGGCCCCCTACAGACAGCACTCATACTGGCGCGCACATGTCGGCAACATTTTCCTGATATAAGTGGTTTGATTCTCGTTTGGTATGTATGCTGGGGGCTGGAGATGGGAACAAGACTACTCAATCTAGAGTTCAGCCTGTTGACAATTTGGAACATAAGGCAGGCATTATGATATTCATTTAGCTCAGTCAGTCTTAGTAACTCAAAACGGTGGAATAGAGGTTGGGTGGGGGAATGTATCTCTGACCAGGACAGAGCCCGTATGACTTTCTTTTGGAAGGATATACGTTTTTTGAGATGGCTGGTGAAAGTGTTACACCATATCACATTACAATAGTTAAGGTGTGGTTCAAAGAGAGTTTTATATATTATATATATATATATAATTAAAACGGAGTGTATTATTTTCAGTACTTCAGGCACGCAAAATGGTCCAGCTTTGAGTTTGGGAGCTCTAGCATCCTACACTAGGTCAGCTGTCAAAAATTTGGGGGTTACTTTTGATTGCAGCATGAAATTTGACAAGCAGATCAGTGATGTTGTTAGAATGAGCTTTTTCCAGCTTCGTCTCCTGGCTAAAGTTAAGCCTTTCCTCAACAGGCACGATCTAGAAAAGGCAATTCATGCCTTTATTAGTTCTAGGTTGGATTATTGTAATGCTCTTTACGTTGGTCTGAATCAGACCTCCATCTCACGTCTTCAACTTGTGCAAAATGCAGCTGCTCGCTTTTTAACAAACACATCTAGACGTGCACATATCACTCCTGTTCTCTACACCCTTCATTGGCTCCCTGTGCGTTTTAGAATCGATTTTAAGATTTTATTGTTTGCTTTCAAGGCCTTAAATGGTCTGGCCCCGGAGTATTTGTCCGAAATTTTAACTTTGCGGGAGCACAACCGGTCATTGCGGTCTTCAAACCAGCGACTTTTAGAAGTGCCAAGGTCTAGATATAAACGGTGGGATGATCAGGCTTTTGCAGTTGCTGCCCCGAGACTCTGGAACAAGTTACCCCCTGATATCCGCACTATTACAGATGTAGCTCTTTTTAGGTCCAAACTTAAAACGCATCTGTTTAGTCAGGCTTTTAATACGTAGCAGTGGTGTGACGATTTCGTTCTTCTGTTTCTCTGTAACTATTTCTGATTTTACATGTACTTTCTTTATATTGTATGATATGTGTTTTTATTCTTGGTTTCGATGTTAAGCACTTTGGATACCTGCTGGTTGCTGTAAAGTGCTATATAAATAAAGTTTGATTGATTGATTGATTATACAACGTGAGAAGGGCAGGAAGGAAATGTCTGATCTTCTAGAACAAGCCAACATACTTGGACAGTTTGTTTACAAGATAGTCGATATGACATTTAAAGTTGAGTGAGTCGTCAATGAGGACCCCCAGGAAATTAGTGGAATGCACTCTTTAATTAATTTTATATATATATTAACTGTTGAAAAATAACCTCAACCAAGAGGGGAAGTTTAAATGTTGCCTTCACACGAAACTTTGAGGTTAATTGTAGTTCAAAACATGACAAGTCAAACAAACATCCTCAGCAAGCCGTGAGAACACTTGACAAATGACGGACCACAGAAAGGTCACAGCCTGTCAACCATTTCAAAATAAGTGTATGATCTTATCAGCACTTTCTGCAGTGAAATATGTTCATGCTCTATCTTATGTTCTCTTTCTTGCTCTGAAGGTAACAAGGCACCACGCATAACAACCACAACAAGACAAACATCAGCAGCACTTCCTCCAACAGAAGCAAAAGTAACAACTGTACCATCAACTCCACCTCAGAGTGGAGGTAACAAGACACAACATACACAACATAATAGCGATAATTTATGAAGTGCTCCTGTGTGGTCGTATTAGATGGTAGGGATTAACTACGCATACCGTTGTATGGTTTGGAGGACTGGTTGAGAGAATAGGGTTAGACATTGCCTGTCTGTGTTATCATGTATGATTCAGGAGATATGATGCTAAATGCATAACTAGCTTATGGCGGAAAGTAAAATGGCCGCCATGGAGCTCCAACATGGAGCAGAGACACACTACGAAGAAGGTTTGATGTTTCCCCTGTTGACCAGACGTTGACTATAACAGACGTGCAGCCTGGTGACTCGGGACTTTACTACTGTGGTGGAAAACTAGCTGTTTATCTGAACATGATTGAAAGTGAGAGACAGGAAATCAGAGGGAAACACAGAGTAGAGCGGTAATTTCCTTGAGGCTCGTCCAGCATATAACTCTCCGTGACACTACAATGTGTCAGTTTACACTTTCTGGTTTTGTACATATTAAACAAACAAGTTGACCAGAGCCAGGCTAGCTGTTCCCCTCTGTTTCCAGTCTTTATGCTAAGCTAACAGGCTGTAGCTTCATATTTACCGTACAGACATGAGAGCGGTGTCTATCATCTCTATTCCTTTAAATAGAAACTGCTGAAAAAGAACCTAAGGTTTCTGCCTTTACAAAATAAATACTGTACTATGTATTCCTCTGCCACACACAGAAGGTAACAAGACAACGACAACAACAGCAACAACAAGGACAAACCCAACAAACCCGACGACAACAACAACAACCCCGACGACAGCAACAACAACCCCGACAACAGCAACAACAACCCCGACAACAGCAACAACAACCCCGACAACAGCAACAACAACCCCGACAACAGCAACAACAACAGCAGGAAATACAACAGGTAAAACTTCCACCAACGCAGGTAACTGGACAGGACAGAATCAAAGTTGTTCTGAGAAACGTACATCAAAGTTTACAAGGAGAGACTACCTGGACCATCAATTCTTTCTTTGTTTTTTACTTTGTTGGTTTTTACATCTTAACCTGTAGATACAACGGCCTATCAAGCGTATATAATTTTATTGAAATACTCATGCACGACAAAATAATACTTTATATAATAATTTAATTAGTTAATTAAATTAGTTAATTAGTTCTTACTTTGTCTTCCAGGTCCTCCTAGTTGGGTGTATGGAGTAGTCGTCTCCTTCCTCCTCCTCCTCCTCCTCTTCCTCATCATCGTCTACTTCACTCGGAGACGGTTTAAAAGACGAGGTGAATCAAACCTGACCTGTTTACACATTAAAAGGACAAACATTGAATCAATAAATACACATTTAAGAAGATGCACTAATAAAAGAAAGTATAAATAAACCCCAAAAAGGGAACCAACAGAAAAAGAATGATAACTGTAAATGTGGTTATTTTTGCTATAAATATATATTATATATAATGATGAATATATAATATGTATAGGAACTGTTAAGAGTTGGATATAAGGGATGGGGAAAATAAACAAGCTTCTGCTTCTACTTTTCAGACATATTGAACATATTGTTTATAACACTTTATAGATATTGTTTTTCCTTTTGTATGTTGCAACCATAAACTGTATATAAAGATCTTTATGTACAGTGTATGGCTGCAATGCACATTTTGTATTTTTATATTTTATGTTAATGTTATTATTTTTTGTTCAAAATGAAATAAAGAAACCAGAAACCAACAAGAGGACTGGTTCCCTTCAGCTCTGATGAGGCCTTGAAGTCTTCACATACACACACAAAATTCTGACTAATAGGTCAGAGTTATTTTGGAAGGCGGAAAAACGAACCGAAAGTGTGAAAACGCCCTAAGAGAACTGAGTTCTCTTTGGTTTGTGTAAAGAGAACTGTGTGTGAAAACACTGATGTGTTTTACTGATGTGTCTTAATCACAGGAAGTGAAGAAAGAAGCCCCATCTATGACGAGATACAGGATGGAATTGTGCTTCAGCCGACTAATGGTGAGAGACAAGAAATGTTCCTTTTTCTTTGAAAAAAAAAAAAAAAGAAAAGTTCCTCTTTCTATTCTGATGATGTAAAATGAACTTCTTCAGTGTTTTATTCCAACAAAACAACCAAAAAGACATCTTTTATTTTGGCAGGTGGAGGAACGTTGTCCGCACAAGCAGCTGCACACTGCATGGCAGATGTTTCAGGTAAATAACAACAGATTCTCACTCCCAGCGCGTCAAATAGCGACGCTTGGTCAGGTGCCTTTGGCGTTTGTTATTGATGCAAAAAGTCTCCTTTAGAGTCATATTTAGAAGCGCTTGATCAGGACTCTTGGCGTCTGGGTCGGGACGTACGTTCAACTGACACGCGGGACAAGAACGGGACACGAACCCCGGTCTCCTGGGTGAAAGTCCTGTGTTATTTGACCCATCCACCCCCCCAGCCAAGCTCCCTATGCAAATTTTCGTTCTTCATACTACTGGCTACCGTTGTCTCTCTTAACACTACGTCATCTTACAGCGCTGCGGTCAAGCTGCTGCTCTGCCTGATGCGTTCCATACAGACGCTAAAGGGTGATTTTTGCATCGGTGTCTGACGCTGAGAGCCACTGACCCAGCGTCAGTATTTTACAAGTTGGGAGTGAGAACGGCTTGTAAATAAATTAACATATTTTCCAACTACCTTTTAGTAAAAGCAGACAAACGGGACTGTCTCCAGGTGAACTAATTTGGTTAATAATGCTCGTTGGTAAAATGTTTCAATAGATGGATCAAACCGACAGGATCCCACGTACGACACCGTCCCTGATCTTCCACCAGTGAAGAAGAAGACTGGTAAAGACAGAGCTCTCATCAACATTTGACCAAATACTCTGTTTACATATTTCTGGTAACATGCATTATATATTTATTGTGTTTCATTCCTTCTCACAGTGACATCGCTTCCTAATGAGTCCCCATATTCCTTGGTTGGAAATCATAATAAAGGTAACTTTAACACGGAGCATATAAAAGCAGGTTTACAGGGTCAAAGAGACCATGATATATGTAAAAAGACAGATTCTGTTTAAAACTGGAAATACAGAAACAAAATAATATCAATATATATTTAACAAAACACTGAATGAGAAGCAGATGGTGATTTTTTTCACTCTGATTTTCTCGGCCCACAGGTTTGTCACAGCTCGCTGACAACACGTATTGTTTACTGGAGAAACCCAAAGCGCCGGCAAACAACCAGAACCAATAACTCTGCTCCGTCACTGCAGCCGGGGAATGACTGTAACGGCTCTGTAGCGACACTTTCTACCTATTTATAGTATAGTTGTGATATCACAATGGATGGCTCGTTTAAAAGGCACAGTTTCTGAATACTGGCTGTGTGCATTTCCTTTTTCTTTGTGTTGGCGTTGCACAACTAAAACAACTTTTGAACATACACATGTTCCACCAAAAAGAGTTCCTTTCTGAGGCTATTTTGCAGAGGCACTGAGGCACAGAGGCACCGAGGCTCCGTGCGGAGCTTAGCACCACCCAAGATGATTGTGATTGGTTTAAAGAAATGCCAATAACATAACATAGTTTTTATTTGTTGTTTTAGAAAACCTGATGTTTTTATGACTGGCTTGTTGTGTTTGTTTTTTGAAGCTCTGTGCTTGATGTGTTCTATAAATAAAGATTATTACCATTATTATTATTATTATTATTATTATTATTATTAACCAGAGCAATGCAAGACTATGAAGATACAAACTACATCTGATTGTTTGCATTGATTCATTTCAGTTTGAGTGGTCTTCATGCTGGCAATGCGAGACTACTTTCACAGCATTTATATAGCACCTTGAATCAGCTTTATTATGAATAAAAGCTGTAAAAATTTCACTTTTTCAATATGGGACCTTTATTTAACAACATGTACATATCAGCTTAGATCTGTTTTATTATTTTCACATGTTCACACAATTTAACTCTTTGCTAATTATTTAATCAAGACAATTTGATGTTATGAAAATTGTGTTCTTCTAATTGGTCATTTAAAATTTAAAGTCAGCACGAGTTAGTTAAATAAACTATACTTCAATGAATGATTATTTCTTTTGGCTTTGATTGACAGATACACCTTAACAAATCTACGGAGGATACTTTTACTTTTACCCAGAATAAATATTAATGAAGGAACTCTTACAGTACATTAGAAAGAGAAGAGGTGAAAGAGAGAAGAGGGGAAAAAAATCTTAAAGGACAAATAGACAGTGAAATAGAATATTTTAAATGTAAATGCTCAAATTAAAAGCTGAAGTTGGAATCTTGTTTACAGTTGTGTTTTTTATTTCTTTAAGGTCAAAGTATTTTAATGTTTTCAGAATTTGAAAGTAGGTGACATGTTGCATCTTTGTTCTTCAGTTGTTTACAGTATATTTTTACAGTTATTAGAGACTGTCGTCCCCCAGAAAACGCTCCCTGAAGTCTGTTGCTCAAGCAGCAAAATATGACCTATATTTATGTTTAGAGCGGTGGTGGCCTCTAGTGGCCGTAGTAGTTGACTGGAGTAAAGCAGGACTTTCACCAGGGAGAACGGAGTTCTAGTCCTGTATGAAATGTTTGTAAGTGAAGTAGCATCTGATTTTAACCGAAACCACTTTTTCTAACTAAATTATTTTTGGTGTAAAACATAACCAAAAAGACTTTACATACTAACGTCATGTTCAGCGACACATGCGTCACCTTCGGAAAGTAAAGTAACATGATCTTTTTTCTAAACTTAATAGTTTTGGGGCCTAAACACAGTAGCGGGTTTTTGGCACGGGCGAAGCAGTCAGCTGCCCGGGGCGGCATTTTTTTCATGACACATGGGGACACTGGGCCGGATTAACCATTAGGGCAACTGGTCATTTGCCCAGGGATGCAGGACATCTAAGGGGCCCTGGGCATCGTCAAATATTATGTAAGATCACATTATAAATGCAGTCCTCATTTTCCTAATTATGTGCAGATTTTTGCAACCCGCAAGTCTGCTGCGGTGGGGTGGCCCTTCATCAAACGTGCAGAGCGGCGTTCACACACAGCGAGTCTGCTGCGGTGTGGTGGCCCTGCATCCCGGCGAAGACTGGAGCAACTGAGCTGCCCCCCCGAGCCTCTGAAGGTGAAGTCAGTTTCCCCAGGTGAAGTTTAAACACACGTTTAATTTAAAGTTACATTTGTAATAAATGTAATGTATGCTAAAGGCGAGTCAGCATCAACAACAGCGCGTCTATTACGTTAGCCAAAAGTCAAATCGCCCCCTCGTGATTTGAAAGAGCATTCTGTCCTTTGATTGGTTTTGATTTTAGTAAAGACAAGAGCAGCTTAATACGAAATATTACATACTGGCATGTTTGAATTCATAACGTTTACAGAGGGTCGTCGTTTGGTGGCGTTACGTTCCAACACACTACACAATACTTGCTGAGACCGATCATTTGTATTCAAATTCTGAGTAGTGCACAGGAGGAAGAGGAGGGAAATGAAGGAGGAGAAGGCAGTAAACTGGAGAGACCAGGCTGGTCAGAGCAGGAGAAGACCACAGAAGGAGACGCAGAATTAAGTGAAAGAGAAAAGGGAAGGGAAAAATGTACTGTGAGGGATGAAGAGGAGGCTGCAGATTCAGAGAGAGAGGGACAGAGGCAGAGAGTGATCAGGAGGAGGCAGATGAAGATGGCAGCGAGGAAGAGGAGGTTGCAGATTCAGAGAGAGGGACAGAGGCAGAGAGTGAGCAGGAGGAGGCAGATGAAGATGGCAGGGAGGAAGAGGCCAGTTGTAAGGCCGATTTGTTAAAATAAAATAATAAGAATATATAGTAGTGCATCAACATAAAATGTTGATATAGTTGATTGTGAAACAAACATGATCTCGACTTTGAACTACATGCAACAGTGTAGCCAATGGTTTACTTTTACTCCATACACACTCACTGTCTGCTTCATGGCTGGTGATAATTTCACATTTTAGCATTTTAAAAACTGGGGGGGGGGGGCATTGAGTCTTGTCCAGGGCACAGGAAATTGTTAATCCTGCCCTGGCGGCACGGACACTTAAAACTGAACTTCTATTATCTATCATTTCACTGTGTGGGCAAATGGCAAATTGGCGCCCCTGTGTGTGTGTCAGTGTGAGTGCCTGTCCTACCAAAGCAGAGAATTAGCTCCACACACAGTTCATTATAGGTTTTTTTTTTTTTTTTTTTTTGGGGGGGGGGCTCAAGGGGGTCTCGCCCAGGATGTAATTCAATGTAGAACCACCACTGATACAGGTGCAGCAACCATGGGCAGTATGAGAAAAATCAAGTGTTTTTAAAAATGATACCATGTAAATATGTTTTAGTAGAAACACAAAAGTATGAACCTGTAATCGGTTTATAACAGGTCTCCTTTAAAGGGGACACATTCGTAGAAATGTATACTAAAGTCCACCTAATTTGATGATGTTTATTAAACAGGGAATACATACAAATAACCTGGTGGATTCCGCCCGAAGTTTCACATAGGAAGAAGATTCCAAACATGGAGCCCGAAAAATCCACATTTAATAAATCTGCATTCCGATCTTTAGGGATTATGTTATTTGGTTTACAGTGTGTGCAGTTGCAGTGAAGAATGTTCTTTCCTGCCCTGCTAATTATGAGGACCCCATGTTCATGTCACTACATTAAAGCTACAGTGCGTAGAATCTGTCGTCCCCCATGAGGAATTCTAAATAATGACAACAACACTGTCGGTGTGTCCGCATGATACATGCCTTCCGTGATCACGCACCACCCCCACGCCCACATAGTTGCTAGTAGCCAAGGAGGACACGGAGGATTAAAAAAACATGATGGACTCTTCAGAAGAGGTCATTATCTTCATTCGAGTTTCTGCACGCGAAAGTCACCGGACGCCACATTATTCTGAACATAGTCATACTGAGAAATACAGAGAGAGTTGTGTGGAGCTGATAGTCTTAATTAGCTTTGTAGCAACTCATTTGGCAACATAGTTTAATAAAAAATAAAAAGTTACGCATTAAAGCTTTAATGTACTGGAGTTTATTTGTTATTTCTAGTGAAAGTGAGATAACAAACTGGGTGCGTTAGGAGAGGACTCAAGGGCCAGCTATCCTTACAATGGCCCTGCCATTACTGTGTAGTGTTGTACAGTGTATTGCTTTTTTTAACTATATGAACGAGTAGTAGTGTAGGAGTTGTGTTTAAAATAAGAGCAAACATCAACATTCATTAACCACAGGAGGAAATAGAGGAGGGCAACGATATGAGTCAACGTTGTAGGTTTCTAGTCGCACATTCACACCGAGCAGCCGAGTTCCTGTTCTCACTTCAGATTAAAACTGTGATCACTGATCAGTCACGTCAGTCTGCGTGAGGATGAGGGTGAATATCTACCTGCTCATCTTAGTGCTTGGCTATAAGACCGCTGCAGGTAAGGATTACATTTTTTTAATTAATCATTTCTGTCTCATCAGTTTTAAAAGATGATGTTTGTAGTTCAACTCGAGAGATGCAACAGGTTGTAGTCGGTGTGAGGTTAACGTGTTGAGGGAAACTGCTTTAGAAAGTCTTGATCATTCAAACAAAGTTTTATTTCGCATTACATGTAAACAAACATGTTCTGAACATAGGTCCTCGTCTGTATATCTATACATCTGCCCATTGAGTTTGAGTCTGAAAACACTTTTGACTCATTTGCAATATTATTATATATTATTATATTATACTATATATTTGTGGTGGCAGTAGCTCAGTCCGTAGGGACTTGGGTTGGGAACCGGAGGGTCGCTGATTCAAGTCCCTGGTATTGCCAAGGTGCTCTTTGAGCAAGGCACCGAACCCCCAACTGCTCAGGGTGCCCACTCACTGACATCTCTCCATTAGTGCACGTAAAGGACCTTTAGCATGTGTGTGTGTGTGTGTATTTCAGGCCTGTGTGTAGTGTGTAATAACAGAGTGTAAATTGTAATTTCCCCAGTGGGGATCAATAAAGAGTATAAATTAAATATTAGAAATGCTGACAACGTGAGAACAGATTCTTATTTATTGTAAACTGTTCCTGTTGCAGGAATAATCCATGAAATAGTTGAAGAAAAGACACAGGTGACTCTGAGATGTCCTCACTCTGTGGAGGGAGACGTGACGTGGAGCAGAGAGAGGAATGGAGACAAAACTGTCATACTGACAGTTAATGGAGACAGAGAGATAAAACACATTGATGACCGCACGCAAACAATACAACTCATTATCTGATAAGTCACTGTACTTTGTAAAAGTTGTCGTCTCAGACTCTGGAAGATACTTCTGTAACAATGAAGCAGCTGCAGATCTGACGGTGATCCCATCAGGTAACATCAAACTCTAATAACATCGTCCAAAAAAAGAAACTGATTAAAAAAATGTGTTCTGGCACAATAATGAAATGATGCATTTCAAATGTTAATTATCATTATTATAATTTTAACATGTTAAAAGGGTCATCTTGTTCTTGTGTAGTCACATTTGGAAAGATCTCTCATCTAAAACATCATAAACATGGAGCACATGTTAAGTGAAAATAACCCTAAAACTCTTCAAATGGCCTCTGACTTTATACTGAACATGTGTAATACATTTATGACGGTTCATTATAAACATGAGTCAATGTTTGTACTGACTCAGTATGTGTGTTGTGTTCAGGAACAACTATAGTCCCTGCTCCAGAGAGGACCAGCATCACTCTGACATGTCCTCATGATGTCGGAGCATCACATGTTCCAACATGGAGCAGAGACTCTGGTGGAAGAAGGTTTGATGTTTCCTCTGTTGACCAGATGTTGACTATAACAGACGTGCAGCCTGGTGACTCTGGACTTTACTACTGTGATGGAAAACCAGCTGTTTATCTGAACGTGACTGAAGGTAAGAAAAAGGAAATCAGAGAGAAAAAAAGAAATATGGGCGGAAGTACACACATATTAAACAAACAAGATATTATGTGTCATTCAGTGAGCTTTAGAGCTGCTGGTAGGTGATTTTTTGTTGCCTTTGGCCAGAGCCAGACTAGCTGTTCCCATGGGCGTAAATCTCATCTAACAGATGAAAGATGTAAACTTAAAGTTTTTTTTAAGAGCAATTATTGAAGGGGACACAAATAATACAGCCAGATTTGTTCTTGTAAAAAGGATATGTAGTAGGCTGACATCGGATGAAGTGATTCTTTTCTCTAATACAGATGATGCTGAACTGAGAACTGAGCCTCTAGCATGCAGGCTAACTAACTAGCCAGCCAGCCAAGGTGGGGCAGTGAGGCAAGGGAGGGGGGACTCAAAATGTTTCTAAACTTAAAATGCATTTTGTTGCCCCGTGTGCGTTTATACTGTTTTACTGCTTACACAATTATTTGAAGTATATAATATTTACAATACACAGCGTGGTTTCTATTGTAATTTAAAGGAGGGGTACAGCCCTAAAATGGGGTTGGTCCCGACCCCCTCTTGATTTCCACCTATGGCTGTCCTCCTCTCTACAGTCTTTATGCTAAGCTAAGCTAACAGGCTGTGGCTTCATATTTACCGGACATACATAAGAATGTTATCTATTGTCTCTATACCTTTGAATAGAAACTGTTGAAAAATTACCTCAACCAAGAGGGGAAGTTAAATGCTGCCTTCACACAAAACTTTGAGGTTAATTGTATTTTAAAACATGACAAGTCAAGCAAACAACATCCTCAGCAAGCCGTGAGAACACTTTGCAAAAATGACGGACCACAGAAAGGTCACAGCCTGTCAACCATTTCAAAATAAGTGTATGATCTTATCAGCACTTTCTGTAGTGAAATATGTTCATGGCCTATCTTATGTTCTCTTTCTTGCTCTGAAGGTAACAAGGCACCACCCACAACAACCCTGACAACAACAACAACAACAACCCCGACAACTACAACAACAACAACAACAACCCCGACAACTACAACAACCGCAGCACTTCCTCCAACAGAAGCAGTAACAACTGTACCATCAACTCCACCTCTGACTGATAAAGATAAGACTACAACAGAGAAACACAGAAACAACAAGAAGAGTAAGATGAAACAGATCTTCATATGAAATTAAATGGATGAAAAGGGGTTTAATCTGAGAGAGCATGTAAAATAAATACTGTACTATGTATTCCTCTGCCATACACAGAAGATAAAAACACAAAAGCAGGTAACGGGGTAACGGGACAGGACAGAATCAAAGTTGTTCTGAGAAATGTACACCAAAGTTTACAACAAATTCGATGCAACCATCATGGTCCAGGTGATGTGTGAACATTATGTCCACTTTTTCATAAAAGTATAGCCTACAATTTGGTTTATACCTGTAGGTTGCTGAACATTTTCAGTTAGTATTTCTTTGAAGTAAATCTTTTTAAGCTTAGTTGTAAAAGTCATAGTCCATATTCACGACGTTCCACTTCCGGGATTCTCTCCATTGCCAACAGAAAATCAGCCCGTTTTCACTCATTTAGGCCCGATTTCCGTTGCCTTGGGCTTTCTTTGTGTTGGCGTTGATTATGGTTAACTGCTCCTCAGATCTCTGCAGGGTAAATCCAGACAGCTAGCTAGACTATCTGTCCAATCTGAGTTTTCTGTTGCACGACTAAAACAACTTTCGACCGTACCAACATTTCTCACACTCATCTCGTAAAATATGGATGCTTGGTCAGGTGCCTTTGTCGTTCTTATTTACGCTAAAAGTCTCCTTTAGCGCTTTAAGTAAATGCGCTTGGTCGGGACTATTGCCGTCCCTTTAGCGCTATAAGTAAACGCGCTTGGTTGGGACTATTGCCGTCCCTTTAGCGCTATAAGTAAACGTGCTTGGTCGGGACTATTGCCGTCCCTTTAGCGCTATAAGTATACGCGCTTGGTCTGGACTATTGTCCCTTTTGACGCAGTTATGTTAAGGAAAAGGTTGTGGGTGGGCTTACGGTTCCGTGACACACGGGAACTACGGGACGGTTGGGTTTAGGAAAGGGTCTTGGGTGGGCGTATGGTTCTGTGACACGCGGGAGGAAAGAAAAAAACGACTATAGCAAGTGTGACAAGCGGGACGTGAACCCCGCTCTCCTGGGTGAAAGTCCTGTGTTTGACCCCAACCAACCTCCATACGCGGAAATTCGCCCTTACATACTACTCGCTAAATTTTATCTAACTGCTGCTCTCCCCGGTGCGTTACACAAACACGCTGAAAGACGCCTTTTTTGACGCATCAGACGCTGACAGCCACTGTCTGAGAACGGGTTGAACGTACACATGTTCCACCAAAACAAGTTCCTTCCAGAGGCTATTTTGCAGAGACACCGTGGCTCCGTCTGGCGCTTAGCCCATGACAATCTTTCTCGGGTTGTTTTAGTTTTTCTCCCATCCCAGAATGCTGTGTCGATTTGCCAGACCCTCCTCTGAAGCGCTGTGGAGGAAGGTCTGGCAATGCGAGACTACCTGGACCATCAATTCTTTCTTTGTTTTTTATTTTGTTGGTTTTTATATCTTATCCTGTAGATACAACAGCCTATCAAGCGTATATAACTGTATTGAAATACACATGCACGACAAATAATACTTTATATAATAACTGTCTCTGTTTGATTTGTGCTCTGCTGTAACAAAAACTGAGCTGTGTTTGTAAATGACATGCTGTTTGTTCAAAGTGTTAATTAGTTCTTACTTTGTCTTCCAGGTCCTCCTAGTTGGGTGTATGGAGTAGTCGTCTCCTTCCTCCTCCTCCTCCTCCTCTTCCTCATCATAGTCTACTTCACTCGGAGACGGTTGAAAAGACGAGGTGAATCAAACCTGACCTGTTTACACATTAAAAAGGACAAACATTGAATCAATAAATACACATTTAAGAAGATGCACTAATAAAAAGAAAGTAGAAGTAAACAGAAAAAGTTTAAAGATAAAAATAAAGTTTCACATTACTGTTTGTCATTTTGCTATGGATATATATTATATATAATGATGAATATATAATATGTTTAGGAACTGTTTAGAGTTGGATATAAGGGGTGCGGAAAATAAACAAGCTCCAGCTTCGTCCCGCTACTTTTCAGACATACTGAACATGTTGTTTATAATAACACTTTATAGTTTTGTATGTTGCAACCATAGACTGTATATGAAGACCTTTATGTACAGTTTATGGCTGCAACACACTTTTTGTATTTTTATATTTTATGTGTTATTTTGTTCGAAATGAAATAAAGAAACCAGAAACCAGCAAGAGGACTGGATCCCTTCAGCTCTGATGAGGCCTTGAAGTCGTCACATACGCACACAAAATTCTGAGTAATAGGTCAGAGTTATTTTGGAAGGCAGAAAAACGAACCAAGTGTGAAAACAGGACTATATGTGAAAACAATGATGTGTCTTTTTCACAGGAAGTGAAGAAAGAAGCCCAGTCTATAACGAGATACAGGAGGGATTCGTGCTTCAGCCGACTAATGGTGAGAGATAAGTGGTTAGTTCCTCTTTCTATTCTGATTGATGAGAAATGAACTTCCTTCACCGTTTTATTCCTGCTTTCATTGATATGCAGTGAGAAAGAGAGCATTTGTGACAGATCTCGTTGTGACATGTGTTCATATCTCCATACACACAAATGCATTTAGATTTGTCTGTATCTAACAAAACAACCAAGAAGACATCTTTTATTTTGGCAGGTGGAGGAACACTGACCGCACAAGCAGCTGCACACTGCATGGCAGATGTTTCAGGTAAAGAACAGATTCTCACTCCCAGCGCGTCAAATAGAAACGCTTGGTCAGGTGCCTTTGGCGTTTGCAGTGGAGGTTCTACATTGAATTACACCCAGGGCAAGACCCCCTTCGACCCTGTGCCAAAAAACGCTACTATATTATAACAACTTACGTTGTTATAATATACAGTATATCTATCTATCTATCTATCTATCTATCTATCTATCCTGCAGCGAGACGTAGCCTACTCGTGCACAGAAGCCGTGTGAGAAAGGAAAAGGGGAGGGGGGCGTGGGGCACAGTCCACCTCTCTCCTCTGCTCCTCTCAGCAAGCAGCTGCAGGGGGCGCCACTTTGCCAATTCCCCACACAGTGAAATGATAGATATCAGAAGTACCTGATTTTAAATGTACTTTAAGTATTAAAAGTAAAAGTACTTGCATAACGATTTATTATCTTAAATGTCTATATTCTAATAATAAAAAAATAAAAAACAGTAGGCCTATGGGCTGTGGCATTTTAATTAAGTTAGTTTTAGGTTAAAGTAATTGTGCTTACCATCTGTGGCCCAGTTTACATTCTGACTTACAATTCTGGTTATCAGGGTGATCTGCATGAAGCTCGACTTTGCATTATTTCCCATGGGGACAGTGAATGCTGCACACATTTATTAACGAGAACACACGGGCGTGGAAGACAAGTACGTGGCTTTACAGCTGAGGATGACCGGGAGTGTTTTTAAGATAAATATACAAGTTGTATATTAACCCTATGTGAACGGATGCTTCACATATGACCAAGCAGAGTATGGGGAGCAGCAGCAGTAACAGGAGCAGCGGTAGTACCGGGAGCGGTACGCGCCTGGCCAAGAAATGCTATTGAAGGGCGGGTCTTGGCATGGCGGTGCAGGAGCCACTGTTGAAGGCTTCCCTGCGGACTGCAAGCGTGTGACAGTCAGGCAGACATTTTGATAGGGGGAAAAGCTGATCAGAAAATGTAACGGAACGTTGTAGAAATGTAGTGGAGTAGAAAGTATAGATAATTGCTGCAAAATGTAACAAAGTAAAAGTCAAAAGTATGCACTATTGATTCTACTTAAGTAAAGTACAGATACGTGAAAAATGTACTTAAGTACAGTAACAAAGTATTTGTACTCCGTTACATTCCACCACTGACTGACATGCAGCACAAGAACGCATTTAGGAAAAGATGGTGGGTTTGGTTACATAATGTAAGTTTCAGTGACACGCGGGACAAGAACAGGACATGAACCCCATTCTCCTGGGTGAAAGTCCTGTGTTGTTTGACCCATCCTCCACCCCAACCAAGCTCACTATGCAGATTTTCGATCTTCATACTACCCGCTACCGCTAGGATTAGGCATCGAGATCAGATTCCTACTTGGAATAGTTCCAAAAATTACGATTCCATTGGAATCGTTTCTTTAATGGAATCATTTGGAATCGTTTCGAGGATTTAGTTTCAAATCGATCATCGGTTTGAAATTTAACATGCACAAGTTTTGGTTTCCATAGTGACCAGGTTCTTGTTGTGTTGCAGCCATGGAGCACAGTAAGCGGTGCTCTAGTGTGGCTTTGTTTTACGTTGAAAACTGCAAACGACCATTGAACCAAAATAAAACTTCCCTCTTATTTGTGAAATCAGCATGTGACCTTCTTCAAATCCAGCCCTCAAAGAATCGAGAAATTATAAGAACCAGAATCGAAAGGAAGAATTGGAATTGTTCTAATCCAAACGATGCCCAACCCTAGTTGTCGCTCTTAATACTATGTCATCGTACAGCGCTGTGGTCAAAGAGTATAGAAGTACCAAGAGGCAAAACTCAATAAAACGTTGTGTTGCGTTCAGTCCAAGATTGCGGAGCTGCACTCTATAGAACGTTCCATTGCAAGATGCAGCTCGGTCATGGGTGCATTTGTTGCAATGGAATGTTCTATTGAGTGCAGCTCCGCCATCGTGGACTGAACGCAACACAACGTTTTATTGAGTTTCGCCTCTTGTACTTCTATACTTTTTGCTATGGTCGAGCTGCTGCTCTGCCCGGTGTGTTCCATACAACACGAAAGGGTGATTTTTGCGTCGTGTCGGACGCTGAGAGCCACTGACCAAGCGTCAGTATTTTAGTTGGAAATAAATGAACACATTTTCCGACTACCTTTTAGAAAAAGCAGACAAATGGGACTGTCTCCAGGTGAACTAATTTGGTTAACCCTCCTGTTGTCTTCGGGTCAAATTTGACCCATTTTCAAAAAGTTTCTATATCAGAAATTTGGGTTTCTTTCAACCAAATTGTCCAAAAACATAACGTGGATGGTTCCAATACAAAAAAAAATGATCAAAGAACGTTGGAAAAAAAGTTACAAAAATGTTGAAAAAAAATAAAACATCAAAGTGCAGAACAATTGACAAAAACATTGACAATAACATAGAAAATTTGTGACAAAATAAATTGGAAAAAAAAAGTGACCAAAAAGTTTAAAAAAAAAGTGACAAAAACATCAAGAAAAAAGTTTTAATTTGAAATTTTGACCCAGAAAAAAAAGTTGCATGGTCAATGGGAAGACAACACAAGAGTTAATGTTTGTTGGTAAAATGTTTCAACAGATGGATCAAACAGACAGGATCCCACGTACGACACCATCTCTGATCTTCCACCAGTGAAGAAGACTGGTAAAGACAGAGCTCTCATCAACATTTGGCCAAATACTCTGTTTACATATTTCTGGTAACATGCATTATATATTCATCGTCTTTCATTCCTTCACACAGTGACATCGCTTCCTAATAAGTCCCCATATGCTTTGGTTGGCTACAATTATAAAAATTAAGGTAACTTTAACACATATACAGATATATAAGCAGGTTTACAGGGTCAAAGAGGCCATGATATATGTAAAAAGACTTATTCTATTTAAAACTGGAAATACAGAAACAAAATAATATCAATATATATTAGTGCTGTCAAACAATTTAAAATATTTAATCGCGATTAATCGCATTAATGTCATAGTTAACTCGCAATTAATCGCACATTTTTATCTATTCTAAATGTCCCTTGATTTCTTTTTGTCCCATTATTTTTTCCTCACTTAATGCTCTTAACATGATACGATACTTTTAAAACAGTGCCTGAACCAAAAGATTTCTATCTATATATACAAAAGGAGCATCTTGTGCAATTGTATTTGCCTGTTCTGTATGTTCAAACAATAAAACATTGATTTAAAAAAAAAAAAAAAAAAAAAAAAAAAAGCACAAAACGGCGAAAACAACCATTGGATGGTAAAAGGGTATTTACAATAACTATGAATGCACCACAAGGCTAGCAAGGCTGAGTCTGTGTTTTTCAGACAACGGCAGCTATAGCCTGATGTTAGAATCCTCTCCAGTGAAATACGGTCACACTTTACACTGTTTAGCTGTCAGCATTTTAACCGTGTTTATTCCAGCTGCTAGCTAGCGGTAGTGTAGTAAGTGTAGTGTTAACTAGCGTCCCGTGCGGCGAGGTTTCAGTTCCCTCTAACATCCGTTTTCGGAACATCAGAGAGAAGCGCAGGCATTTAAGTGGCACCTAAATAAGGCACCGAAATCCGCGTTGCTATTCGGTCCGGTAGATAACGGTCATTAAGGGACCGGTGCCGTATTAGCACCGGGTCTCTGAACCGCCCCCCAAATAAAAACTCTTCGGATTTACACGATTCACGTGGATGACATTTTCACATTCAAAACGGTGATTTCCGCCGAAAAGCGACTAGTTTGCAGGTATGTACTACTCTTTGGCCGGCTCGCAAACCCAAACAAGTGTGTGCGGCGTGCCTGTTGTTTTGTTCCCGGTCTAGCTAGATCCGGTGTGGTGTTGTAGTTTTTCTAACATTACAAGTTGTTGCAACAGCATGTGAAAAAAAAACAAAAAAAAAACTACAAAGTTTGCTAGGCCAAAAAGAACGTTAATCTCGCGATAAAAAATTTACTCCGTTAAAATGGGTTTGCGTTAACGCCGTTAATAACGCGTTTAACTGACAGCACTAATACATATTTAACAAAACACTGAATGAGAAACAGATGGGGATTTTTTCACTCTGATGAAACGGACTAAATTGTGTTCTGTATTTTTTCTTCGGCCCACAGGTTTGTCACAGCTCGCTGACAACACGTATTGTTTACTGGAGAAACCCAAAGCGCCAGCAAACAACCAGAACCAATAACTCTGCGCCGTCATTGCAGCTGGGGAATGACTGTAACGGCTCTATAGCGACACTTTCTACCTATTTATAGTATAGTTGTGACATCACAATGGATGGCCCATTTAAAAGGCACAGTTTCTAAATACTGGCTGTGTGCATTTCTCAGTGGATTGAACGTTTTGTTATTTTCACAGTAGTCTATATAATCGACAACGATTAATTTACGGGATTGCTCTGATGATGATGATGATGATGATGATGATGATGATGATGATGATGATGATGATGAATTATTAACCAGACCAATGCGAGACTATGAAGATACAGCCCGGTCTCACGGCAGTTCGTGTAAATGGCACGTTATTTTTTAATCTATTGATAAGTGTTCACGGGGACGTTTTTCTCGTTTTTTACGTGGTGGCCAGCACGAAAATGTGAAGTAATGTATTTCAATGGGAAGCATATTTCGTAGTCACAGCACGAAAATGGTAGGGAGTAGTATAAAGAGCCGAAAATCCGCGTAGGGAGGTTGGTCGGGGTGGTGGATAGGTCAAACATCACAGGACTTTCACCCGGGCGAGCGGGGATCGCATCCCGCGTGTGGCGTTTTGTTTCCCGTAGTCTTCCTAATCACAACCGTCCCATTATTGTCGCGCGTCCCCAGCGGCCGTCTCCCGGCGGCCGTCTCCCGGCGTGTGAGGCGCCCTTTCCCTGTAGTGTTTTTCCTAAACCCAACCTCCGCCATCCCGTTATTGTCGCGCGTCCCCCGCGGCCGACTCCCGGCATATGGGGCATCCTTTTCAGCCGTCTCCCGGCGTGTGAGCCGTCCTTTCCCCATAAGGTATTTCGTGCTGGCCACCACGTAAAAAACATCTCTGTGAACACGTATCAATAGATTAAAAATAACGTGACATTTACACGAACTGCCGTGAGACTGGGTTGGAAGATACAAACTCCATCTGATTGCTTGCATTGATTCATTTCAGTTTGAGTGGTCTTCATGCTGGCAACGCGAGACTACTTTCACAATATTTATATAACACCTCGAATCAGCTTTATTATGAAAAAAATGGCGTAAAAAATTCACCTTTTCAATATGGGACCTTTAATTTAACATGTATAGATCAGCTTATACCTGTTTTATTATTTTCATACAATTTAACTCTTCGCAAATGTTTTAATCAAGACAATTTGATGTTATGAACATTGTGTTCTTCGAATTGGTCATTTACAATTTAAAGTCAGTACAAGTTAAATAAACTATACTTCAATGAATGATTATTTCTTTTGGCTGTGCTTGACAGATACACCTTTACAAATCTACGGAGGATACTTTTACCCAGAATAAATATTAATGAATGAACTCTTACAGTGCATTAGACAAAGAGAATGTCACGATTTATCAGGATCTGTTAGATCTGTTCGAAGGATTCAGAGTGTAGTGGACCCAAACGCAGATACGGTAGGCAGTGAATAGTTTTGAGGATTTAATAGCAAATGATGCAAACAACAAAGGAAGTCTTAAGGCAGACAGGCAGGCAAAAACAAGTACCAAAAATATCAGAGAAAACCAAAGTCATCAAAAACCACAGGGAATACAGCGACAGGAAAAAAAAAAAAGCAACTCACCCACAAAACCCTAAACAGCACGACAATCCGACACAAGACAAGGAACACACAGAGACTAAATACAAAAGTAAACGAGGGTTAACAAGGGACAGGTGACACGAGGGCTGGGGAACAGGTGAAAGACATCAGGGTGGAGCAGACAATCACAAAAGGCGGGAAAACACAATACAGGAAGTAGACCAGACAAGACAGAAAAACTAGACTACCAAAATAAAACAGGAAACAGAAACATACAACAGAAACATACAACCATGACAGAGACGAGGTGAAAGAGAGGAGAGAGAGAAAAAATCTTACTTAAAGGACAAATAGACAGTGAAATAGACCATCTTAAATGTAAATGCTCAAATTAAAAGCTGAAGTTGGAATCTCATTTACAGTTGAGTTTTTTATTTCTTTAAGTTCAAAATATTTTAATGTTTTCAGAATTTGAAAGTAGGTGAGATGTTGCATCTTTGTTCTTCAGTTGTTTACAGTATATTTTTACAGTTATTAGAGACCGTCGTCCCCCAGAAAACGCTCCCAGAAGTCTGTTGTTCAAGCAGCAAAATATGACCTATATTTATGTTTAGAGCGGTGGTGGCCTCTAGTGGCCGTGGTGGTTGATGGGAGCTGAGCAGAACTTTCACCCGGGAGAGTGGAGTTCTAGTCCCGTATAAAACTTTTGTAACTCTTAGGAAGTGAATTATAGTGTCTGATTTTAACCCAAATCACTTTTTCTTAACTTAACTAAGTAAATTAGTTTTGGTGTAAAACATAACCAAAAAGACTTTACATAATAACGTCAACGAGTTGTTGAACACTGAGCCTCTGAGGGTGAAGTCAGTTTCCCCAGGTGAAGTTTAAACACACGTTTAATTTAAAGTTACATTTGTAATAAATGTAATGTATGCTAAAGTCCGCATCAACAACAGCGCATCTATTACGTTAGCCAAAAGTCAAATCGCCCCCTCGTGATTTGTAAGAGCATTCTGCCCTTTGATTAGTTTTGATTTTAGTAAAGAGCAGCTTAATATGAAATATTACAAACTGGCATGTTTGAATTCATAACGTTTACAGAGGGTCGCCGTTTCGGTGGCGTTACGTTACAACACACTACACAATACTTGCTGAGACCGATCATTTGTATTCAAATTCTGAGAAGTGCACAGGAGGAAGAGGAGGGAAATGAAGGAGGAGAAGGCAGTAAACTGGAGAAACCAGGCTGGTCAGAGCAGGAGAAGACCACAGAAGGAGACGCAGAATTAAGTGAAAGAGAAGAGGGAAAGGAAAAATGATACCATGTAAATATGTTTCAGTAGAAACACAAAAGTATGAACCTGTAATCGTTTTATAATAGATCTCCTTTAGAGGTGACACATTCGTAGAAATGCATACTAAAGTCCACCTAATTTGACGATCTTTATTAAAAAGGGAATACATACAAATAACTGTGTATCTAGTGGATCCCACCCGAAGGTTGACATAGGAAGATGATTCCAAACGTGCAGCCCAAAAAATCTGGTTTTTCCATATTTAATATATCTGCATTCCTATTTTTAGGGATTATGTTATTTGGTTTACAGTGTGTGCAGTTGCAGTGAAGAATGTTCTTTCCTGCCCTGCTAATTATGAGGGCCCCACGTTCATTTCACAACATTAAAGCTACAGTGCGTAGAATCTGTCGTCCCCCATGAGGAATTCTAAGTAATGACAACAACACTGTCGGTGTGTCCATATGATACAAGCCTTCTTGTTTTCTTTACAATGGCCCTGCCATTACTGTGTAGTGTTGTACAGTGCATTGCTTTTTGTAACTATATGAACGAGTAGTTCATGAGAACAGCCTGATTTGAGTTACTGTCTAGTGTAGTTGTGGCACTGTATGAGTTGTTTAAAATAAGAGGAAACATCAACATTCATTAACCACAGGAGGAAATAGAGGAAGTCATCGATATGAGTCGACATTGTGGGTTTCTATTCGCACGCGACGCTCATTGACACAGAGCAGCCGAGTTCCTGTTCTCACTTCAGATGAAAACTGTGGTCACTGATCAGTCACGTCAGTCTGCGTGAGGATGAGGGTGAATATCTACCTGCTCGTCTTAGTGCTTGGCTACAAGACCGCTGCAGGTAAGGACTTTATTTTTTAAAATAATCAATTCGGTCTCATCAGTTTTAAAAGATGTTTGTAGTTCAACTCGAGAGATGCAACAGGTTGTAGTCGGTGTGAGGTTAACGTGTTGAGGGAAACTGCTTTAGAAAGTCTTGATCAGTCAACTACAGACGATAAAGTTTTATTTCTCATTACAGAACATGAAAACAAACATCTTCTAAACGTATGTCCTCATCTGTATATCTACATCTGCCCATTGCACATACTGTATAGTTTTTGCATTCTGCACTCAGCCCATTCAGCTTCCTTTTTCTTATGCTATACAGCCATTTTGTAACAGTTTCTATCTCTGTGAGTGGGGAAGGGGGGTGGCAGTATGTGAATGTGCCCTGAATCTGGGTCCGTGTATGTTTTGATAGTTTGTTTTTTCGTTTGAACCACAAAACAAAATAACAAGAAACCACCTGTTTTTCGTTTGTCGTTTCAAACCAAAAACAAAGAAAAGGTAAAAAAAGAGCCGTTCTCCCATTTTTGGTTTCTGAATCCAAAAACGAAAAACGACTAAACCAAATTCAAATAACGGTCCAATTTTGTTTTTTTGAAATTCCTTTTTTCATTTCTCCGTTTGAATATCTACATTAAAAGAAAGACAGGTTGGCTAAGTGACCCGGAAGTAATAGTAAATATAGCCTATAAAAATAAAAGCCAAGCTTTTAGAACGGTCATAATATGCAGCACTAACGTTATACCAGAGTAACGTTAGAAGAAAAAAAATCAATCAATAAATAGGCTTATATAAACCTGGACTTAGCAACAGTAGTTTATTACAGTGATTTAATAGCACATTGTTTGGTTCAATACAGTTGGTAATAGTTAACCTAAGAACTTATTGTGTGTGCAGAGTTGTTACTGTTAGCACTATATTATATAATTAAATTAATATTTAATGTGGTTTCCACCGTAATGTTCCCCCTTTCTACCAGCAGGTGGCAGTATTTTAATTACTGACTGTATTGTGTCTTTGGTAACTGTTTTAAATCAAGATTACTGACACAGATGTATTTATTGTTGTTCATTTCATTTGGTTTTTGATTTTGATTTTATTTGCAACCTAGTTATCATCATCATCATTCACCCCCAGCCCAGAGTTAAACCTGCATGCCCTTCTGTTTTAACCTGATTCTAACACTGCTATCAGCTTCTTCGCAGCTCAGACAACAAACTCACATCAGAAATGTCCTAATGTAGGCCATCTGGCCAAAATAATGATTTACCAGTGTGCTATATACTGTGTGAATCTTTCTTCTCTATACACATTCCAGTGTGTATAACATACAACACTCCCACTGTGTCATGCAAGTGAAGAGAATCCATACAAGTTGAGCATCAGTGATGTCGGTGAGGTGCCTACGCAGAGCCCAAAGGATACTAAAGGACAGTACCCACCCAGCTACAGCCTGTTCACCTTGCTGCCTTCTGGGAAGAGATATAGAAGTTTCTGCTGCCGCACCACCAGACTGCAGAGCAGCTTTTCCCCCCAAGCTATCAGACTCTTAAAAGGGATATTTCACCGCTGGAAAGCTGAATATATCTTTAAATTGGGTCACTTATGTAGTATAAATGTGAAAAAAAATTGAAATTGGTACATTCTAGGCCGAGAAAAGCCAGGAAATGTGTTTTTGGCTCATGTGGATGAAAGACACCAAATCCCAAGCCACGCCTACCGTTTACAGACAGACAGTGAGACGGTCAACTCAATTCAACTGTGTTTTATTGTCATTTCAACCATATACACGAAACAACGTTTCACTGTGGCTCAAGTGGTTACACATTTCAAATATATAAAAACAACATTATACAAACGACATACGAAACACATTATATGCTCCGTAAAGTTCAGCTAACACATACTAGCATTAGCGCTGGTAGGCTGTACAACACACTGGAGACGAGACAGCAGGTCTCATATTTCAGACACTGCAAAGTTATACATTGTTTGTCGGGCTGTTTCGTTATTAAATTCACTTCTGATACTTTTTTAAGCGAGAAATCAATTATATAAAGCTCAAATATGGGCCGTTTTACGAAAATTGATGGCTAATTGCAAATTTGGTAAGACGTGTCGGACTTTAGGAGCTCCACACAGCCTGACGAGAAAGCGGCAACCTCCATACCCAGTGAAAGTCACCGTTTCTCGGGTTTCGTTAGCTGCGACTGTCTTCCCAATCCTATGTGTACAGATAGCAGCTAGTTAGCTTCACTTTCGGCATAATTAAAGTATATTTACAGTTTGAATTTCGTCATGTCACTTATATAACATCTACCCCAAGGTCTTCTAAAGCTAACAATGGTGTTTGATTTCAATTTAATGCATTTTTGTGAACATTAGGGGTTTCGTTAGCTGCGACTGTCCCTCCATTGGACACACATGATATGCTCCGTAAAGTTCAGCTAACACTAGCTACTAGCATTAGCGCTTGGTAGACTGTTATCACCGAGTATACAAATTTGCGTGTAATGTAAAATGGTCGGCATTTAACAGTCACAGACTCCACCAGCAGTTAGCAGTTAGTTGGATACAAGCACCCCATTTCTTCACCAGGCAGTCCGTGTTAACACAGCTCACCTCCACTAGCTAGTCTTACCCGGCGACAGAGCTAGTAGAGTAGCTAGACTGGTAGCTGGATAGTCCGTAGCTGTATAGTCCGATACAGCAATTGTTTCCACAACAACAAAAACACAGCAGTCTCTGAACTCGCGTTGGGAGTTTCGTTGAAGTTGGATGTAGTCCAGTTTGTTGTCTAATGAGCGGACACTTGCAAGCAGGATTGATGGAACAGATGGCCGGCTAACGTTAGTTTTCCAACCGCAAACTCGCTCAACGTCCCCCGCTGACGATGTCCCTTTACCGGCCAGAGGCATCGATCAGCACCGCTGGTCTCCATAGCAGGCGGGTGAAGCTGTGTCGAGTATTCCGTCTGTAATAAAGTTTCCTGCATATCTCCGATCTGTACCAATGTATCCCGTTGGTAGAAAGGGGGAACATTAGGTGGAAACCACATTAAATATTAATTTAATTATATAATATAGTGCTAGGGATTTGGTGTCTTTCATCCACATGAGCCAAAAACACATTTCCTGGCTTTTCTCGGGCCTAGAATGCACCAATTTCAATTTTTTTTCACATTTATACTACATAAGTGACCCAATTTAAAGATATATTCAGCTTTCCAGCGGTGAAATATCCCTTTTAAGAGTCTGATAGCTTGGGGGGAAAAGCTGCTCTGCAGTCTGGTGGTGCGGCAGCAGAAACTTCTATATCTCTTCCCAGAAGGCAGCAAGGTGAACAGGCTGTAGCTGGGTGGGTACTGTCCTTTAGTATCCTTTGGGCTCTGCGTAGGCACCTCACCGACATCACTGATGCTCAACTTGTATGGATTCTCTTCACTTGCATGACACAGTGGGAGTGTTGTATGTTATACACACTGGAATGTGTATAGAGAAGAAAGATTCACACAGTATATAGCACACTGGTAAATCATTATTTTGGCCAGATGGCCTACATTAGGACATTTCTGATGTGAGTTT
This sequence comes from Sander lucioperca, assembly GCF_008315115.2. Classification (NCBI taxonomy): domain Eukaryota; kingdom Metazoa; phylum Chordata; class Actinopteri; order Perciformes; family Percidae; genus Sander; species Sander lucioperca. Next base: position 12,891,952 of record NC_050188.1, on the reverse strand, counting down.
GTTGTCTGAGCTGCGAAGAAGCTGATAGCAGTGTTAGAATCAGGTTAAAACAGAAGGGCATGCAGGTTTAACTCTGGGCTGGGGGTGAATGATGATTATGTTAATTAGGTTGCAAATAAAATCAAAATCAAAAACCAAATGAAATGAACAACAATAAATACATCTGTGTCAGTAATCTTGATTTAAAACAGTTACCAAAGACACAATACAGTCAGTAATTAAAATACTGCCACCTGCTGGTAGAAAGGGGGAACATTACGGTGGAAACCACATTAAATATTAATTTAATTATATAATATAGTGCTAACAGTAACAACTCTGCACACACAATAAGTTCTTAGGTTAACTATTACCAACTGTATTGAACCAAACAATGCGCTCATTAAACGTGACTGGTGATGTGTACATGGATAGGCACGATATTAAATCACTGTAATAAACTACTGTTGCTAACATATTTCTTTCGGTCCAGGTTTATATAAGCCTGTTTATTGATTGATTTTTTTTCTTCTAACGTTACTCTGGTATAACGTTAGTGCTGCATATTATGACCGTTCTAAAAGCTTGGCTTTTATTTTTATAGGCTATATTTACTATTACTTCCGGGTCACTTAGCCAACCTGTCTTTCTTTTAATGTAGATATTCAAACGGAGAAATGAAAAAAGGAATTTCAAAAAAACAAAATCGGACCGTTATTTGAATTTGGTTTAGTCGTTTTTCGTTTTTGGATTCAGAAACCAAAAACGGGAGAACGGCTCTTTTTTTACCTTTTCTTTGTTTTTGGTTTGAAACGACAAACGAAAAACAGGTGGTTTCTCGTTATTTTGTTTGGTTGTGGTTCAAACGAAAAAACAAACTATCAAAACGTACACGGACCAATCTGGGGGGCGGAGCTGGTGTTTGGCAGTTGAGTTCAAATATCAACAATCTTTAATGTTAAATGTTTGTTTGCGTATGTTTGCACCATTCACAAAGGCAAATTGACGTAAATAACATTGAAATAAAACCCTTTTCTGATTCTGATCTGCTCAGATATTGGCTGGTTGCTTTGTCGTCATTGTAGTGTGAAGATTGAAACTGTCAGTGACACAGAGTTTAATTATTTAAAGGTCAAAGTTGAAGTTAAACTTTGGGATCAAAATTTGGAGGAAAATTGTGACAATGTTTTACTTTTAATGGTAGCCATTTGTGTTAGTTGGCAAAAAAACATCTCAGGCACTCTGATAGTACTTTTGAAATCCTTTATTAAAGGGTAATTTTAAGGTATTTTTCAACCTGGGCCCTATTTGCCCATGCATTTGTGTCTAATTGACTAATGTGAACAAAAATCTTGGTCAGGCATTGAGCGAAAACGCTTTAACCGGCAGCCACGAAACGGGCTGCAATGTAACCCTATTG